>NC_056737.1:1361199030-1361221530 GCF_019279795.1 Protopterus annectens | reverse complement strand
ATCATCATCTGTGCAGCCTATACAAATAATGCCATATTCTCATGTTTATGAGTCTTACCAAAACTCTGTCAGCTGTTCCAAGTACTAAACTCCAAACAGAAAGCCGTTTGTATATTTTTGTAAGTATGTAATTTGCCCTTATTCAGCATGCTAGGTGTTTCCTATCTGAAAGGAAGCAGTCAATACCTACCCAGTTAGTTTGCTGAAGGCCTTGGGTTCAAATTACAAACTAGAGCTAACAGTTTGCTTTCAGATTGCAGAGATTGTAAACATGATGTGCTTGTCATTTGTATGTATGCTGTGCTGAATTTCAGTGTGTTGTATGCACCTTTAGAACAGTAATCCTTTTTATACCTGTTTTTACTCTGTGGTAGAAATATCAGTGTAGGAGTTACAGCAATCAAGTCTGACCATCAAACCTATAAATCCAGGGTCTCAGAAAGAATACACAGATACATCCACCATCCAACATCAAGAAATCCACTGCAAATATTCAACAAAAGGCTCACTGGCCTTGTTAACAAAAAACTCAGGGCAGGATAGATGCAGTAAACTAACAACTCATGGCACAATTAAACTAACAACCCCTGGCACACAATTAACCTTGAGACTTAGGAGAATTCCTTAACAGTTAGGACCAAATGTCTATACACAGATTTTCATCCTTGAAGTATCAAAATTCAGTAAATGGCAAAAGCAAAAGAACTTTTGCAAATTATATATCTAACCTCAGTAAAAGATCCCATAATAACTTACATAGTTTTGCTTCATTGCACTGCAGTACAGTTCAGTTCTAAAGTCTGCAAACTTTATGTTTCCATGTACTATATCATATCAGCTTACCACTCCAATGTGTAAGCTCACATAACATACATTGAAGCTACAGTCCCAGAAAATATCAAGTTCTTTTATCATATGGTTTGTTTGTGTCTTTCGGCTTTTCCCGGTTAGGGGTCGCCACAGCGGAACTCCAGTCCGCTAATGATTGGCAGTAGATTTTTACATACTGTCTTGCCAGGCCTGACACACAACCTTCAACGAAGGTACGCCCATTTACGCATGTCTCCACGCAGAAGACGCTCTAGGTGAGAATCGAACCAGACAGTGTCTTACTGTGAGGCGACAACGCTACCGCAGCACCACCACCGCAGTCTGGTATCCATTCAATAATAGGTTTAGCCATTACCATGGTGTTAAATGTTATGGCAGGGTAAAATGTATTCTGGCATTCATTAGATTTTTTACCCTGTAACCCTAAAACAGGGCTAATTTTATAATACATAGCTCAGCCTTGTATGTGTTAAGAGGGGACATTTGGTATTCATACTTCATCATCATTCTTTGTGTGTGTGTGTGTGTGTGTGTGTGTGTGTGTGTGTGTGTGTGTGTGTGTGTGTGCAAGAGTATGTAAAGATATGTGCATGCAAGTAAGCTCATTATTAATGTTTTCAAAACTGAATGTTGTAGCAAAAGTTTTCAGAACTTCATACTATAATACCTAAAAAGCTCACATTTCAGAATGTTAGCACACTGAAAATTCTGGAAAATACTTTATTTTTGCAGAACCTCATTTCAGATACATGAATCCTGTACTATTTATCTGTGTTTCATTTTAAGGGGAATCTTCAAATCATTTTAATACAATATTTTTCATTCTTGTACCTCACTCCTATTGCATCAACATGATTTTACAAAACATAGGATCACTGTGACCCCCCCCCCCACCCCATGTAGCTGTGGTATAATCTGACAACCACCAAGAGCCACAACATTCATTTTGATGATTCTGTGCAAACATTTTCATATCAATTACCACACATCGTAGATATGTAGCACAAAAAATGTCCCACAATTATAATGCAAGTCTATGGGACAATGGCAAATCAGTCTATGCAAGAGCAGTAATCTAAAATGCCATGCCTTTAAAAGACTAAAGAATTCCCATATTTCTTTGCCAGGTACTCTGTCCAAATCTTACAGTCTAGTTTTAAACAGCACCCAAGCATCACAATAGCCAAAGGTTGTTAACAGATGAACTTCAGAAAATACAACTAATGACTCTCACTAATGTAACCTGTGTGACTAGTATAGAAAGGAACTATTTGAAGGCAGAACATTAATTTCAAGGCAACTGTTTCAGCTCCTGGCATTACTAATGTAATATTCTAAAGCCGTAGTGTAATGTAGCATAACTAGGGTAGGGCAAAGAAGGCAACTGCCCGGACTGCACAGTACTGAGGAGGGGGGCAAATCAGCCATCTGATCCATTATTCTAATTCCCAACAGCTTGTTAGTGCAATACTGCCTTTCTAAAGCCGCTGTTCCATTCACATTCAAACCTGAAAGCTGTGGTGCTTTGTGCATGTTCTAAACTGTAGCAACTACTAGTTATGTAGCAAGCAGTTTGCTACAGTCTAAAAGTAAAAAAATATATATATTTTTTTGTTTTTTAACTGAAACCCAAGGACTGTATAGCTCTTTACAAGGTATAAACTATAGTGAGTGCTTGCAAGTTGTGTGATTGGATACTGTCTGCAGGAGGCCAGCCAGTTGATGAGCAGAGGATGTGGGGTGCTAGTTTGTGGTATTTGCACATGGCACTGGTTGCGCCAACTATGCTTCTGTTCTGAAGGAAAACAGCAGGAGCACAAATAATGACATACAGTACATAGGGGCTAATCTACCACACCCTATCACCTGATACCCCTCCATCACAAATAGCTGAAAACTTTAACTAGCACTTCATAAAATCAATATCAGACCTACTAATTAATACCCCAATGCTGGACCCCCCCACTCTTCAACCTATTCAGACACCAACCCCAGACCATCAACTACTTCTAACCCTGTCATTACTAACCCCCTACTCAACAAAATGTGATACAAACCCCATTCTCACTTCAGCACATATCTCCTGACACAATTAAGAAACTACTACATAAACTAAAACCCTGCTCTACCTCATCTGATAATCTTCCACTACACTGCCTTAGACTGGATGCTAATTCAATCACCTACCCAATCAGTATCCTTATAAATAGGTCATTATATGAATCAGAAGTGCCTATCATATGGAAGCAATCTCATATCACCCCCATCCACAAAGCAGGCAACTCTTTTGATCTATCCAATTTCTGTCCTGTATCCATCTTTTCACCCATATCCAAAATTCTTCAGAGGGGTATCCATCATCAGGTAATGCAGTATCTATTGCAAAGCAATCTTTTATCCAAAACCCAGCATGGCATCCGACCTAGCCACAGCACAGCTACAGCCCTATTATCTTTTACAGACACTGTAAACAAGGCCAGAGATGCAGGATACTATACAGCCTCAGTATTCCTTGATCTCTCCAAGGCCTTTGACACAGTGTCTCACCCCTCACTATTAAACACACTGTCTAACTTAGGCTTTTCACATAACACAGTAAAATGGTTTCAGCGCTACCTCAAGGATCGTAAACAAGCAGTGAAATGGTCCAATGAACTCTCACCATTTCTCCACAACCCTACTGGAGTCCCTCAAGGCTCCATCCTAAGACCCCTACTCTTCAACATTTTCACAACCTTCACACTGCCTCTCATCCTGGGACTCTCATTCAATACGCTAATAATTTTACCATAATCTGTACTGCTCAATCACTACCAGAACTACTTTCAAAAACTCAACAGTCCTTTACTGCAGTTGAATCCTGGCTAAGAAATGCCCAACTCTTTCTTAATCCAAAGAATATGAAACTAGTACTCTTTCATCTCAAGAACACCTCCTCTGTCACTGATCATTTTAACATCCTTGCGTCTGACAACACTGTCACAGAAATAGTGCAGGAAACCAAACTTCTAGGAGTTATCATAGACAATAAACTTTAATTTGACCCCCATATAGAGCAAAATGTAAAGAAAACTCATCAGAAACTGGGACTCTTCTATAGAAACAAACATTTCTTTACTGCAGCAGCCAAAACTACCCTTGCAAAAGCATTTAACTTCCCTCCCTTTTTATGGTGCCCCTATCTTAATTAACTTACAAAATTCTTCCCTAAGCAAGTTGGAACAGTGCTACAACAAAGTTACAAAGTTTGCCACAAACTCTAAATATCACACACACCACTGTAAACCACTCCTAGAATTAAACTGGCTTGAACTCCCCAACCAACTTGCCTTTATTCAGCTATCCACCTTACACAGCCTTAATTTCAAGCCTATTGTCTGCCCTGCACTAGCCAGTCTAGTCATACCTTACACACCAAATGGATCCATACGATCAGAAGACAAAAATCCCTTAGCTATCTCAAAACCTGCAAGAAAACCAGGTCACTCGCTATATTCATACTCTGTTTCTATACTTTGAAATTTACTACCTCTAGCTACCAGCTCTATGCCTGGCCTATCCCATTTCAAAGCCTCTCTAAAAAATCATCTCAAAAAGACATGGCTCTGCTCCTGCATAAAGCCTGCCTAATGCTCAGCACTTCATCTTCTTCCACACTAGCCTCATCCTCCTCTTCTATCACATTTCAATCCCTCACAGTCTGCAAGATCCTAAAGCTCTTCTAACTCCTTCTCTGTTTCTATACCATATCCTTAAGCTACTGCTCGGGCTTTATTGCTTCTATTCTTTTTAACTCTCTCACTATCTTTCTGCATCACTAACTTTCTGGCTAGTACTTTCCTAATGGAAACTTAACATTCTATTTATTTATTTATTTATTAATTTATTTTTTTATTTACTATAGCAGTCAATGTCACACATTGCTCTACCTAAGTACTATTTTTTGGACAGTACATCATATATCGTGAGAGTGGCTATGATTCTGTATAATGTTTTTAACTCTATAGAATCGTCTAGATGTGTAGTATATATTGGAACATAGTTTATTCTTTCAACTTATTTTGTACAGTATTTCTAATGTGATTTGTACTGTATTAGATGTTACTGTATTTTTATTGTACTGTATGTGGAGCTTTTCTCCCTGGACCTCTGCTGAAAATGGGTTCTGTAGACAGAGTCAGACCACCCCGGTAAACAAATGTCAAATAAATAATAAATAATCTAAGAGATGCTAGCAGCTGAGTTTGTTGGGGAGCAAGGTGGGCAGTGAGACATCACAGGAAGATGGTGGTAGAAAGTTAACTAAGACAATCAGTTCCAGGTTGGGGAATGCATTCCTTTCTGGGTTTCTACTTCCTTATGGTGAAATCAGAATAAGAGACTTCAGGATGATTGTGGGTGAATCATTTCTAGTGCTGAACTCACTAGTAATATGTGAAACTTCACTTCAAGTGACTAGTTAACTGCAACTAGGCCTCAAGTGATAAGTAGTATGTGCACCTATACCTCAGGTGACTAGTAATACCTACAACTAGGCCTCAAATAACTAGTAGTATGTGCACCTACACTACAAGTTAATAATAATATCTGCAGCTAGGCTTGAATTGACTACCATGTGCACCTACACCTCAGGTGATTAGTAATACCTACAAGTAGGCCTCAATTGAGTATGTGTATGTGCACCTACTCCTCAAGTGGCCAATTATATCTATAAATAGGTCTCAAGTGAATAGGCGTATGTGCACCAAGGCCTGGAAATTGTGACACATAAAGTGAAGGATCAACTGACCTACACAATTCAGTGCTACATATTTTAATTTTAGTACATATTGTAATATAACAGGTCCCACCCAATGTATTACTTTGTCCTTTTGTCTTTACTGAAAGACATTCATTCCCTTATGCATACTTAATGTATTTTTGAAATAATATGCAAATTAGAGCTGGTATAATAGTGATGTAAGTCAATTAGCAAAATCTGCAACAGCTTGATAAACAAATGACAAAAAGTTGCAGATACGGAGCTTTTCAGGCAGCTGTCCTACATAAACAACATACAAGATGCTAGTCTTTGCAATTAGTGGAAATACAGTGTAGCAGACATGCTGGCCAGAACTCTAAATGTAACAATGTTTTGGGCCTCTTGGGAGAAAGTTAGAAATTGAGATAGTCTGAGATGAAAAACATCTGCTCAATTAGTCATCAGTGGACTTCCCAGCACTGTGGTGTGGATGGGATGTGACTGTGGATCTGGGATGCTAAAATGCACAGCAGTGATGCACAGCTATGAATAATCTCAGTCTGTCAACCTGAAGTAATATTGTCAGATGTTAAATGACTGCACCATGAACGTCAGTGCTGCTAGAGTAAACCTCAGCGTTTGCCTGCCCAGTGTAATAAATATCAGTCTTTCTGAAACAAGTAATAGCACTAAAGAAGCACAGAACTGAAATGACTTGACATGAGCAAGTATTACCCTTGTCCGGAAAAGGAACTGCCTCATCCAGTGCTACTGTAAGCCTAGTGGAAGGAACCAAAACAAAAGCAGGGGTAGTCATTTAAGATGTTAATGATTTATCAGTTCAGCAGCAGATGCAGAGTATTTTCATTTCTAGTCATGTGTTTGCAAATGAGTTTTGTTGGATTAACATACTACCTCAGTTTGATAAAATGACAATATTTCCTCAAGAACTGCTGGTTCTTCCGCTGATTAAAGGAAGCTTAAGCTGATCTCCAGGGATATGTATGCGCTTATTTACTAAATTTGCAAATGAGAAAGAGCTATGGTGTAGCCAGTTATATACCATACATGTTACTACGAACATTTTATTTTGGAACACTTAGATTGTGCAATAAGATATGCTAACATTTTAATAAGCCCTGCTGTGTTTCTATAGTTTTATCTTATTAAGTTATTCATTTTATTTTTTGTTTTTTAGCATGCCATGTTAACTAAAAATATTTCTCGCTATATCTGTCACATTAGGAGCTGGTACTTGTGTATTATCGCAACCACGTTGAGTGCTGTTTGCAGGAAAGTGAAGATACTGTCTATATGATTATAATAAAAATCATGCACTGTTTTGGTGTGTGTTATCTTCTGTTCTCATCTGTCTGCCCACGACATCCCAGAAAAGTCTCAAGTGTTACAAGGTTCATGTCACTTTGCAACTGGTCGTGTGCATTTGCAAATTTTTCAGCTCAGAAGAATGACTGCTTCAGGGTCAGAGTCTAACACTGTTATTGCACGGAGGTGACTAAAGGGGTTCTGCTAAGAAACTCAGTATAGGTCTCAACTGTTCAGATTTTTGGCTCATATTTTTGGTCTGTTCCTCATGAAATGTGTCATTTTCTTGACAATCCCTGGAGGCAGAAGTCAGTAAATAATTTCAGACATTTGAGTTTCAAGCTACATATCCTTCATCAAATGCACGGTAATGCAAAACCTATTATTCTAACAACTAAGTTTATAAGAGCAATATTTACAAAATGTCCCTATCTTTCAGCCTTTGTCCCCTCATTATTTTTGTATATATTTTATAATAACTGCATTTGTATAATCAAATAATGGGCTGGCAAGAAAGTGTTGTTGCGATCCCATTTAATTAAATATTGTGGGAGCAACAGTATATGTCAGACAATCCTACTTAGTACAGTTAAATCAAGTGCAAAACAACGACTACTTTCTCAATAATACTACTAACATGCTGGTGAAAAAGGTTGGTTGTGAAAACACAAATAACGGTCTGGTGAGAGAAAATGTAATAAATATCGTAAGAGAGTCAGAGTTTTCTACTGAAAATATATGCTCTATCCAAAATGAATCAATCTTAGTGAGGTGGGGCGGGGCATATTTTTGTCGTGGGTGGGACACTCCAAGTGTTTAGTTGCTACAGGACTGGGGTGTAAAAAGACAGCTTTCTGCTGGTGTGTGCACCTGGTCACCTAGTGATGGCGTGGAAATCCTCTGATGATGTGTGTGTGCACTTGCTTCCTCTGCTCCTCTGGCCTTTGACTCTTCTTCTTGAAAACTTTGAAAAGCTAGATTAGAGATGTATTGTAGAAACCACCAAAGGGATGCACCAAAGGGATATTACAAAGACGGTGCAACATTTCAAAGGCTAAAAACCAACTCACAACATTGCTTTTAAAATCAACATAACATTAAAAAAAAATAAAGCAGCACTTAACATAATGAATAGCAAACAGTTAGTGGTATCATTTGCTACTAAAAATACTGGCGATAGAAAAGAAAAAAAAACGACAGACAGAAGAATCCGGTTGTGTTTTGTTGCTGCATATGTACAATTATTTTGGCTGAATGGTGTTTGCATATATGCAATGCAACAGCAGCCACTTGAATTAAAAATTATGCATATGAGCAAAAAGAACATAAGTTGCACTTATTTTGCATTTAGTTTGAGACCATTTTCAGTACACCAGGAATGGGTAAATGTCAACCTTTGTTGGAGGTGTTTAGTATCCGTGGATGAGGAGATAAAACTGCTCAGCTTACAGTCATCTGCAAACTTAGTCCACCCCACTTCTTGGATACTAGCTTAGATGTCTGCAAAATTAATGCCGAAGAAGAAGGCGTACCAGCACTGTGGAACCTCGCTCATTACAATTTTACTTTCAGAGAGGGTACCTCAGCTTTCACAACCTGATATCTGTTACACAGCCAAATAGCAATCCAGTGGACAATGTAAGGGTTTGTCTAATATGTAAATAATACCACAGTTGGGAAAGTGACAAAAGCCTAGACTAGGCCAAGATTAGCAGCATCGACAGAATGGCCATTGACCACAGTCTCTGTTCCCTTTCAAAGAAGTTTATTAGGTTCAGTAGACAGAACCTGCCCTTCACAAACCAGACTGAGTGAAGTCTACATCAGTTTAGTTGCCTATTTCTGCATGAATTAATTTTGGTACCATATAGTACTAAAACATACAAGCAATATACACAATTAAAAAAGATGTAAGAATTCTAACAAATAATGAAAAATTCAAACTGAAATGTATCTGCATGAATAAAATCTGTTTAATTAAAATTTTAAAAGTCTGTGTATTTTTGTATTTCAGGTTTACGTCACAAATAATTGCATTTGTTATGCCCAGCAGTTCAAGTATGTCACGTGTGGCATTGTTTTTAATGCAAGCTATGGAATAAAATAGCATGGCATTAAAGGCAAAATGGCACCATTCATTAAGCAGTGACTCATCAATTTAATGCATTTGTCTATTCTTAGAGGGACGAGCACCCCAAAAAGGGTGGGATGTGGCTTGAACAGCTGTAGAGCAAGCTTCAGTAACTACATTCTTCTAACTGTGTAGTATTGAAACCAAAACAAGTCACAGAATTCCAGTCCTTTATGCCAAAATTTGTCTTACATTCTTCTGTCAGGACAGTCACGACTGTTTGTTTGACGATGAAAACAAAAGATCAAGGAGGTCACTTCACCAAATCAATGGCTATCCATAGGGTTGGAGTGGAGGAGGGGTATTTTTTTCCCAATGGAAATGTAAAAGAGTGTAAACACTATCTAGAAAGACATATATTGCTTAAAAAGAAGGTAATCTAAGGCAACAAACTATTTTTATGTGTAGATACTTAAGTATTCAGTTTGTACAACTCAGTTTTTGAGAGTGCACTGTTTATAAAATAAAGCATTTCTAACAACTGTTTTCAAAAACAAAAGACTTAATTTTGAAGCCATCAAATAAAACCATGTTTTGAGTAACACAGCAATATTTGTATGTAGATATTTTTATCTTTGCTAGTTTCTACTTACAGTCTTACCTCATTACTTCAAGGAGCAACATCAAACACGTTCCTGGACTTAAGTGACTACAATAAAATACCTGCATCCTTGGAATAACAATCACTGGTTTATTCATCTGGCATCTGCTTGCCATGACTAGAGATGTGTAGACTCGATCTAAATTACTAATGAACATTGTGAAATGATGATGAAGTTTACATTGTAAATATATGAAGTCACCATGGAGAGAACGTATGGAATGACCTGCACTCAACAACAGAAGACCTGTTTATCATTGAATATTGCACTTGGGCTTTCCTGCAGTTACAATGCCATGAATCACACTTAAGGAATTATGATTTTCCAATTTGTCATATGCCAACATGGCACGATAGGTGTTATACAGATGTCATCTCATTTTACAATCAAGGTTTTCACCCTTCTGATATACGTTTGTGAGGAAAGAAAGTGCACTCTGGCAAGAAAATTATTTAACCTGTTGTTCATGAATGTAAGGTGCAGAAAAACTCTTTTATCACACACTGATATTGGGCTTTCCTGCAGTTATAATACCCTGATTGGATGGGAAATAGGAAATTCACCCAGGGATCACCTCTGTGGCTTTGCTCGACAGGGGCACAGGAAAATAATTTTCTTGGGTGGCGAATGCCAGGGTACCTTTTTGGTTAGGCTTATATAGGCCCTAGGGCCAATAGCCTAGTACCTACCTATGAACCTATGATTCATACTAAAGTAATTATTATTATTATTTTATAATTTATTATACCCCAAAATGGCCTGATAAAGTTGCTATGTGGATGTCATCTCATTTCTCTATCAAGTTTTTGACCCTTCTGATGTAAGTTTGCGGGAAACAGAATGCACTCTGGAGAGATGAGTATTTACTATAGTATTTATTGCACACAGAGGGTGCAGATGCACAAATACACCTACAATATACCAATTGGGATTATCAATGGCAGTAGTCTCCAGTGAGACACAGTTCCATTCCAGAATCTCAAAAGGTACAAAGAGGCACCTGGCATGTTCAAATAATGTCTTGTATTTAAAATTCATACAACCAGATGGTATAGCTTTGAATTCATATTAATGAGTGTTAAAGCAAATTCAATAACCACGAGACAGCAGTCACCAGAACTATACTGAACAGAAGGCATTGTAACTGTAACATACTTAAAACTATACAGAAATAGAAAAGTGGATGAGGAAAATTGAACAACAGAAAATAATCATGCAAGTACAGCTATCAGAATTTATATATGAATACCTGTGTCTACATCATAATCACAAACCTTAAGCATTAACAGTAACATTAAAAGGGACGAAGGCATTAAAGGAGCTCAAAACAAATGTTGAATAGACATTAAAATATTGAAAAGTAATCATTGTTAATCTTAATCCTTAACTCTAAATCACTTCCAGAAAAAGAGAATAACATTCTAAGGTATATTATAGAGATTAATTGATTACTGTGACACATTTATTAGAACACTGAAGAAGTATTCTATATCGAAAAATTCAAAACTTACTCATCTTCTCACTGCAGTACTTCATAGGTTCATAAGTTCATAGGTAGGTGCTAGGCTATCTGCCCGAAGGCATTTATAAGCCTAGCTGGAATGTGTTGGCTTTCGCTGCCCCCTTAGAGTAGTTCCATGTGCCTCTGTCCAGCAGAGCCATTGAAGTGATCACTGGGGTAAACTTTCTGTTTCCCATCCACTCATCAAGGTTTCTCTTGAAGAGGGTTAGCGAGGAGCTCTGCCTAATGTAGATTGGAATTTTGTTCCAGAGCATGGGAAGTCTCTGGGACAGGAATCTATCCCTCCAGCATGCCCTATTTATTGTTGTGGTGAGGTTTAGATCCCTGGAGTGTGTGGCTCGAGGTGATATGGTTTTCTTTAGGTGAAGCATGTCCATCAATTCTGGTGTCAGTCAGAGATCACCTCTGAGTAGGCGGTATGCAACCGAGTACAGCTGAAGTTTCTTCAGTCGAGCTGCTTAGGGCATCTGCTTGAGGCCAGTGATCCTCTTGGTGAGGAACTTCTGTGGTCTTTCCAGTTGTTGCAGGTGTCTTCTAAGGTACATCCCAAATGGAGCATTGTACTCTATGATGGGTCTGATGAGTGATGTGTAGAGGGGCCCAATGACCTCTTTCGATCTGGATGCAAAGCCTTTTGTGATTAGGTGGGCCACATAGAAGGATTTTCTAACCACTTTGGCAATGTGATTATCAAAGGAGAGGTTACTATCTACTTGGGTCCCCAGATCACTTATTACATCTTCCGTATTTAGGGGGCTACCACCTATGTGGTAGTTTGTGGGTACTTTGTTTTTTCCAAAGGGGGTGACTATGCACTTTTTGGCATTTTGAGACCATGGTTTTGACACCAGGTATCTGTCTCAGTGAGACCCTTTTGGAGGATGTCTGTGTCAGCCGGAGAGTCAATTATAGCCCCTAGTTTGCAGTTGTCTAGAAACTTGGTGAGCCATAGTCCTCCTGTGCTTGCCTGTACCTCTGAGAAGTATATGCCGAACAGGAGGGGTCCTAGGACTGAGCCCTGGGGAATGCCACTTGTAACAGGTTTAGAGTCAGACCTAGCTCCTGCAACTCTTACCATGTGGTCTCTGTCCATGAGCCAGTTGGCAACCCATCTCATGACTTAGGGGTTTATGTTCAGGCTGGTGAGTTTGTCTATAATACCTGATTGGGGAATAGTGTCAAAGGCCTTTGTGAGGTCTAGGTAGGCTGTGTGGACCACCTTTCCCTCATCTATAGCCTGGGTAACTGTCTCAAAGAAATCTACCAGGTTTAGGAGGCATGATCTACCCTTAACAAAGTTGAACTGAGTTGGGTCCAGTGTTTGGAGGTTTCCAATGTCTCTGTTAATGAGATCCATGATGATGCACTCCATAGCTTTGCAGACCAAGCTAGTCAGGCTTATAGGGCAATAGTTCCCAGGGTCCATTGTGGCTCCACCTTTGTGGAGCAGAATAACCATTGCTGTACGCCATAGCCTGTGGAGAGGCTGAGTTTAAACAGTGTGTTTAGGTGAGGGGTTAGTTTGTCTTTGAACTCATGTAGGATGCAGCCTGGGACACCTTCCGGTCCCATTGATGCTGTGTTTTTGATTTTGGAAAGGGCTGTTTTAACCTGAGTGTCTGTGATTTCAGGGACACTACATTCTTCTGGTACAGTTATGGGCCCTTTTGGGGGTGAGAGGGGGTGAAGTTTGCACTGAACCTGTCTGCCAGGATGTTGGCTATATCTGTCAGTTCAGTGTATTTTATGCCATTCTGCACTAACTCTGAGCAGATCTGAGAAATGCCACTTAGATTCTTGACATAGCTAAAGAATGCCTTGTGGTTATTTTTGGAGTCCATGGCAATTTTTCTTTCAAAGCTAGCCTTGGATGATTTTATGAGGGAACGTAGTTTCTTGCTGATACTGATTAGGGATGTCTTCCCTTCTTGGGATTTTACTCTTTTCTGTACTAGTTTCCTCCTTCTATTGTATAGCTTGTTTATGGCAGGGGTCCACCAGACTGGTTTCCTTTTCTTGGAGGAGTGAGTCTTGGTTTTGTTTGGGATAGCATGATCCATACATTCTTGTAGGTGCCTGTAGAGTGCATTAGTAAAGGATTTTGCAGCTTGGACAGCGTTATCCTTTAGCATGGGAGCTTTGAAACTTCTCACCTCGGCCTTAAGTAACGTGAAGTTTGCTTTTGAAAAGTTTTTCACAGTGGTTTCTTTGACCGGGGGTGGTGGCGGAATGTGGATATCCAGATTGATTAGTTTATGGTCAGATCTAACCAGCAAGTTGTTGACCTCCGGTGTAGAAAACCGGCCGCCCATGTTGGTGATGACTGGGTCCAATATGTTGTCACCTCTGGTGGGGGTGTTAACCAGTTGATCCAGGGTGTTTGAGTTTATAAATTCTAGGAAATTATGAATTGAATAATATCACAAACCTCCTGAAGTACTCAACAGTCAAATAAAAAGGAATAAATTGATCAGATCTGATGAAGCGTGCATGTGGCACATGAAAGCGCTCATCTTTCGTTTTTATGGTCAATAAAACTTGGAATATATTACAACAAGGACGTTTATTTCTTCATGGTGACTTCAACAGTTTACTTTGCCTCAAATTCTAGGAAATGTTGGGCCAGGGAGTTTGTACTTGAGTAGTTCTCCCAGTTAATGTTTGGTAAATTGAAATCACCCAATATCAGGGTGTTTGGTGGGACCTTTAAGTTTCCCAGTGTTTCCAGGAATGCAGAGTGGGGGTCCTGGGACATGGTGGGTGATCTGCAGCAAGCTATAATTTGAATAGCAGTTTTGTCAGTTGTTAGTTGCACGTGGATGATCTCTGAACATCATGCTGTGCCATTAACCTGGAGGTGTGGGTATCCTTGATGAATATGGATACTCCCCCGCCTTTTGTATTTCAGTCTGGGTTTTGTGGCCGAAATGTATGGTATGGGTTATAGCCTGATAGTGCTGGGGTGCTCTCTGGAGCCTTAAACCAGGTTTCTGTTACTGCACATATATCGATTTTCTCCATACTGAGGAGTGCCTCGAGTGCATGCATTTTGAGGTTTAGACTTCTGGCATTGAGCAGCATTACCCTCAGATTTTTGTTACTTGTGCTATTTATGGCGGTGGGTTTGTCTTTTGAGCCTTGCCTAAAAAAGGCACTATGGGGGTGGCAATAGCCTTGGCCAGTATTCGAAAGCCTAAGGGTGACAGGTGCAAGCCATCTCTAGCAAATCAGCGTGGCTTGTCGAGCATTTCATCCTAGGCTGACAGACACTGGATCCCCTTTGAATGACACCAGAAGCTTAGCCAATTGTTGAAATTGATCATTTTTTCTCTATACCATGGTATCATTCTTGGTGAGGGCAGGATGCTATTCAGGGTCAGGGTCATACCAGCCTGGGCTACGTGATCAGAGAGCTCCTCCATGTCTCTTTTCATGTAGTCCAGGGAGGTGCGGCTCAGGTCATTCACACCAACATGGACAATGACAGAGTCATATTTGTACTTGTTCTGGAGTGACCTGAGTGCTTGTGTTATGTGGTGGATCCTGGCACCCGACAGGCAACTAACAGTAACCTTCTCCTTGTTCAGCCTAGTGAGTGGGATGTCAGTGTGCCTGACTATAGAGTCACCTATTACTAGTGTGTTGGGTGTGTTATTTTGCCTTAAGGGCTTGTGAAGTATGTGTTTCATGGTTTGTGTTGGGGGGTGGAGGATGCTTGGATGTCTGCTTTGGAGGTCTCTGTTGCTTTTGCAGATTTTTATTTAGAGCCTCCGAGTATGTTTTTGTGTATTTATGTGTGTGTTTTTGCCAGTGCTGGTTTCATAGGTCTATGTGAGACTGGTGGTGTGATGCAAGTAATTCCCTTCTGCTCCTGACTGCCTGGTCCAGTCTTGGGTTGAGAGAGCTTAGCTTCCAGTTTGGCTGTATTATTGCATCTCTCACATGTATTAGTGTTTGGTGGAAGGAGGAGAGTGTTGTCTGTATACATGAGGCAATTGTAACATTGCCTCAAAATGCCCAGATTCACCAGTTGGACTGGAGAGTGCACCTGAAACTGCCCTTTGGACATGCCTGGATAGAAACAGTGAACTGCTTTACTGACTGGCTGGTATGGTTGAATAGAGAGCCTTGTCCTTCTCTACAGTATGGGGGGGGTCTAGTGCTAAGGTTTATTAGTGCTTGCTATGAGTTTTGGGTAAGTGCAGGGATGAGAAGTGAATGATTTGAGTGCTTAAGTTGAAAGTTTGTCTAGCTCGAAGGGAAAAAGTGAAGAGTACACTTTGTGGAGCCGGGAATAGTTATACCCTAGCTAACCGGTGCTGCCAGGCATGCAAAACCATGCAAATGCGGGTTTTATAGCAGGGAAATGAAAGAGATAAAAATTAGCCCAAAATGGCCAATAAACTACTAATTACTGGGCTGAAACCACTCCTCCAGGGACAGATAGGCTGCTCAAAGCTCTCTCTCTCACAGTGAACAGAGAAACTTCCTTCTATCCAAGTAAGGTATAGGTAAACACAGAAACTTGTAACACAGCCCTGAATTCAGCACAATCCTGAAAATGGACTAAACTAGCTTAGAAAGGTGGGAAAACAAGTATTTTTTTTTTTCAGAAAATAAAGCAGATACAATCAAAAAACACTTTAAATGCACATAAATGACTATCACACTTGAGTATATAGCCTACATCAGTTAAACAGGTAATTTAAACACAAAAACAACTTTGTTAAAGTGCAGGCAGTAAAATAAGTACAATATGTAACTGAAATATGCTTTTTAAATCACAGAAACTCTAGGAAATCGGCATTTTAGGCGGAATTAGCTAATGGCAGCAAGAAAATGCAGAAAAATGATACTTAATCACTCCAAAGTCTCTCTTTTGCCTCTCTGCTGCTGCAGAACTCTGCAGGGCATCAGGCAGGAGTTTGCTGAAGTGTATACTAGCACAAAAACCTTGCAAATGCGGGTTTTATAACAGGGAAATGAAAGAGATAGAAATTAGCCCAAAATGGCCAATAAACTACTAATTTCTGGGCTGAAACTACTCCTCCAGGGACAGATAGGTTGCTCAAAGCTCCCCCTCTCACAGTGAACAGAGAAACTTCCTTCTATCCAAGTAAGGTATGGGCAAACACAGAAACTTATAACACAGCCCTGAATTCAGCACTAACCTGAAAATTGGACTAAACTAGCTTAGAAAGATGGGAAAACAAGTACATTTTTTTTTCAGAAAATAAAGCAGATACAATCACAAAAACACTTTAAATGCACAGAAATGGTTATCACACGAGTGTGTAGCCTACAACAGTTAAACAGGTAATTTAAACACAAAAATGACTTTGTTAAAGTGCAGGCAGTAAAATAAGTACAATATGTAACTGAAACAAGCTTTTTAAATCACAGAAACTCTGGACAATTGCCATTTTAGGTAGAATTGGCTAAAGGCAGCAATAAAATGCCGAAAAATCATACTTAATCACTCCAAAGTCTCTCTTTTGTCTCTCTGCTGCTGTAGAACTCTGCAGGGCACCAGGCAGGAGTTTGCTGAGCTGTATACTAGCACAAAAACCTTGCAAATGCAGTTTTATAGCAGGGAAATGAAAGAGATAGAAATTAGCCCAAAATGGCCAATAAACTACTAATTTCTGGGCTGAAACCACTCCTCCAGGGACAGATAGGCTGCTCAAAGCTCCCTCTCTCACAGTGAATAGAGAAACTTCCTTCTATCCAAGTAAGGTATGGGCAAACACAGAAACTTATAACACAGCCCTGAATTCAGCACTAACCTGAAAATTGGACTAAACTAGCTTAGAAAGGCGGGAAAACAAGTATATATATTTTTTTCAGAAAATAAAGCAGATACAATCAAAAAACACTTTAAATGCACAGAAATGGCTATCACACTTGAGTGTGTAGCCTACAACAATTAAACAGGTAATTTAAACACAAAAGCAACTTTGTTAAAGTGCAGGCAGTAAAATAAGTACAATATGTAGCTGAAACAAGCTTTTTAAATCACAGAAACTCTAGAAAATCTGTGTTTTAGGTGGAATTAGCTAAAGGCAGCAAGAAAATGCAGAAAAACTATACTCAATTCACTCCAAAGTCTCTCTTTTGTCTCTCTGCTGTTGTAGAACTCTGAAAGGCACCAGGCAGGAGCTTGCTGAACTTAGCATAAACTAAACTAAATTCCTGGAAACTCATATACACTTGTTGACTTGTGGAAATTAACACTACAGGAATAACTATTTCACTACACAGCCATACTACATTACAGATATATCTGCTGAGACAGCCATACTACATTACAGATATATGTGCTGAAACTTGGCTCAGAACTTTAAAATACTTTAAAAATTAAGGCCACTGAAATTCTCCTTTGGCCATAATAGATCTCCAGCCTTGAGCTGCTGAACCCTCATTATTGTTAGCTAAGAAGATGTTTAGTGAAGCTCAGGGAATATCTCCGACCATCAGAGTCCATCAACTTTCCCATTCTTGGAGAGTGGGTGGTTCCTCCAGCTAGGTAACTGTTGTACTGTAACTTTGTCCATAATTATCATGATTTATACAGTGATTTCAAAATTATTTATCCCAATGCAGTGTTTTGCAATGGGGAAGAATTTGACAGCAAACTGATATGTCATTTTTGACTGTAGCTAGTTTCCATTTCCAGCCGGGACCTTTGTGCTAATATTAGTAACTTGTTTCAAAAGTTGTAAAGGAAATTAATTTTGCTTGCAGAATGACACAGTCAAGTTATATGCACAAAATACTGCCCTCAGCAGGTGAAGAGACTGATTTGCCTAACTTTTCCATAGCTATATTTTTTCTTGTCTACATTAATGACTCCTGAGTACAGAAAATGCCATTCATGACATTTCTGGAACATCTCCTGCTATAATATTGTAAGCAGCCAATTTCTGAGTTTGTCATTCAGACATAAAATATAGAACTGCTTCATTCATTTATATTCAGTTTTCTAGCCAATTATCTTCTCAAGACAATCTGCTTGATGATGTCTCAGAGGTACTTTTGCTACTCTACAGTTTTGTAGCCAGATGGAAGAATTAATTAAGGTAGCTGTATTACGCATGGAAGTCATTTTTATTTCTTAATTTGTTTAAGGTTACAACCTAAGTAATGTATATATATATATATATATATATATATATATATATATATATATATGCATATATTGCTTTAACAAACCATGGTAGTGTTAGTTCATAGGTTCATAGGCATATATTACGCTAATGGTCACAACTGCCTTTTCAAGCTTAGCCTTGAACATGTATATGGACAGCTTTAGAGACCTTAACATTATTCTAAGGAGTATATGTAGGGTAGGGCTTGGTTGGTCAAACATTTACAGGCTGCCTCTGTCTAGTAGGGACAAGGGTGGCCGCTTGGGGAGAATTTCCAATTCCCCATCCACTGGTCCAAATTACACTTGAATTGGTTTAGGAAAGAACACTGCTTTACATGGATGAGAATTCTGTTCCAGACAAGCAGTATTCAGTCCCTCCAGCATATTTATGACACAAGCAAGGTTTAAGTCCTCAGACTGGGTATTTCTTTTGTCGTTGTAATGCTGATTTGAACAGAGTTGTAAAGTTCAAGGCTTTGAATAACAATAAATGGAGTAGGATCCAGAGGGTGTGACATGTGAGTGAATGTAGTAAAGAAGCAAAGTGACTTAGTGATACCAACTGGAAGTTTACAGTGCAGGTGGTAAGCAGGGCTGCATGAAAGGTAACAGGTAGCCAGACATCTATGATATGTTTTTGAGACTGCAGTAAGCGTCAATTAGGTTCAGAATGGATTGCTACCTAAATGTGTTCTCAGGTTATTAGCTATCATGAGAACAGAATATTCAATGGCAGGGATTAGAACACCTTTTTCAACTCAAAATGTTTGTATTTTTAGTGGGCCTCCAGGAGAGAGAGACACTTTTTCTACATCATACCAACATGGTAACTAAAGGAGAAGCTAGACTCTACAACATGTTTCCATACGTTAATGCCCAAACAACTTCAAGAGGCCCAAAAGATGTTCATGCCACTGTCCAGATGATGCCAGTATTTATTTTCAGCCTAATAGCTGAAGCAAAGAGTAACAACTTTATTTTATCAACATTTAATAATGATTTTTTTTTTATTTATTTTATGTGAATCATTCCCAGTGTTTTATGAAATCTGAGTTTATAACAGCACTGATGGTTTAAGAAAAATGCAGATAGCCAAGTAGACTGCATACACTAGGGCTTGTAAAGTGGGTTTCTGCTGGTTGAGGGCTTGATAAAAACTAAAAAAATAATGAAGGGGCAAGAATGGATCCTTTTGACTAATGGGAGGGATAGATGCTGTCTGATTGATCAGTAACCCAAATTTCTTTTTCCTAAGGTAACTTTGAACTCATGTAAATGCCATAGCACAAAGACCATGCAGTTTAGACTACTTCACAGGCATGTGGCTTGAAAATGAACGGAAGGCTTTTGCCAAATAACATAAACCAAATCTGTACATCTTTTTGCAGATGACATTTGAAACTCAGAAAAGAAATGATATGATCCTTTGTAAAGCCATACTGTCCCTTACATAATAAACTATGTAAGTTAAGACCCTGTTCAAACTGATTTGGCTATTTTTTTCTAATGGTTTTGTTATAGATTGTAGGAGGAAAACCGGCATATAGAAAGAAAACTGGTTGGCAGAAGGGTTCTGAAGGGGAATATTTATAACTACTGGTGACCTGTACAAAGTGGAAAATCCCCTCTAAATTAATAATGTCCACAGGGGGGTGGAAAGGAAGGTATCACAAGCACAGAGTATTTTGGGGAAGAGCAAATCTGCCATAGCTTTATGAAAGTGGGGAAGTTTCAAGAAACTGTAGTGAAAGCAGAAAAAAAACAGGATAAGACTCCATAGTATTTAGCAATGGCTGCATGCTTCTAGCTCAGTATGACATAAGTGGTCCACACAGACCTATGTTGGCCACAACTTAGGAGCAATGTTTGGGTAACTGACTTATTCAAAGCCAAACTGTAAGCAAATGGGTGCTGTGGAGATCAAACCTTGCAGTACTGGAAGATGAAGTACCAGATAACAACATGAAGACTTAAGCTACTGTGCCAACTGCCAGACAAACCACTAAGCTAAGACCTACTAAAAGTATGAACACAAGTACTCAGAGATTAACTTTGCTAGCACTTTCATACCTCCAGAACACCAATGTAGGTTGACAACTGAGCACTCCGGTTAGCAAACAGGTTCAGTCTATGTTACAGATACAGGAGGTAGACTGACTAGTACAGAAGTGAAGTGCAGGTAAAATCAGTTTACATTCACAGAGTGCTAGTCAAAGATGCTGTGTGTCATGCAGCAGGGTTGGGATACTCAACATGCTGTATTCAAACCCTTTTCAATTTGTGACATTTCTTATACTCAGAATTTAGACACTGCATGCAGTCTTATCCCATTGTATAAGCTTGGTACATCATGCACAGTGCACAAATGTAAATATTGCCAACAAATGATCGCATACAATTCGCACACTACTATAACTTAACATGGTAAGCTACCAAAAAAAATAATAATAGTAGTTTAAACAACAGAAAAATATGAAAGGAATGGAGTCTCCTGTGGTGCAGACAAACCTGCTACCTCAGCCTTACTGTCCCTGCCCCTAGCAGTGATGCAGGAGCATTCCAGCCAATGAGAACACTTACCGCATTGGATCCCAACATTAACATAGTATGCTATGAAAAATATAAAAAGGTACATTCTGTTTCAAGACATATACATTTTAACAAGAAATACATCATCAACCTACTCTAGCAATTCAAATGTTTCCCCTAGTTTGGGATATTTATTAATATATATGCCAAACCAATAAGCAAACTTCATAGAACTGAGCACCCTTTTAAGTAAAATAATTCCAGTTCTTAAAAAGCGCAGACCATAATTACCTGTTACGCAGTCATGGCAATGGAGAGTGAAAGCTTTATAACTCAGCCAAGACTGCAGACTAAGGAGCACACTTGGAGAGCCAACAGCATTCTGAGACATCATGCTCCATCCCTTACAAGGACTGTACGCAGTGTTGATGGCCCATAATCATGATAGCAGCATGATTCACTTTTTATAAATGATACTACTGTCACAACTAGGGAGGAGCAACAGTGTGTGCATTTCCTGTCCACAGTAGTTGTGAATATCAGGTAGGGACTGGAATCTTAAATTCCAGTGTGTTCATATACAGCAGCTGACTGCTTAAGACAACAACCTGCTGTTTGTCTTCAGAAATGAAATATCACTGCTTCTATTGCCATTTCTTAGATGACAAGAGACAAATGCTTCCTTTTCACATAAAACAATATTTTAGTAAGATTCACAAGAAAAATAACTTAAACCACACAACTAAACATAACAAGCATATGAAACACAAAGATGAACAGTTAAAACATTGATAATAATAAAAAAAGCCACAAAAATTAATAAATATTTTATGTTTTCATCATGCAGTTATGTGTCTGACAAAATAACAACTCTCATAACTACATTGTATATACTCCTTGTACCAGGAAAAATATAAAAAAGTACATTCTGTCTCAAGACATATATATTTTATCAAGAAATACATTATCAACCTGCTCTAGCAGTTCAAATGTTTCCCCTAGTTTGGGATATTTATTAATACATATGCCAAACCAATAAGCAAACTACATAGAACTGAGCACCCTTTTAAGTAAAATAATTCCAGTTCTTAAAAAGCGCAGACCTTAATTACCAAATTTAATTACCAAATTATTTGAAACATACAATACAATGTTGTTGTTGTTGTTGTGTCTTTCGGCTTTTCCCGGTTAGGGGTCACCACAGCAGAACTCCAGTCCGCTAATGATTGGCAGTAGATTTTTAAAGGCCGAGTTGCCAGCCCTGATGCACAACCTTTAACGAAGGTATGCCAATTCACCCATGTCTCCACACAGAAGACGCTCTAGCTGAGAATCAAACAGGACAGCGTCATACTGTGAGGCAACAACGCTACCACAGTATGACATTGTCCTGTTCGATTCTCAGCTAGATACATATAATACAATATAACTATAAAATTTAAACTCTGAACATGCACCCTGTTTCTTTCCACCATATCATATCCAAGTA
This sequence comes from Protopterus annectens, assembly GCF_019279795.1. Classification (NCBI taxonomy): domain Eukaryota; kingdom Metazoa; phylum Chordata; order Ceratodontiformes; family Protopteridae; genus Protopterus; species Protopterus annectens. The sequence goes on along the minus strand of NC_056737.1, from coordinate 1,361,199,209 downwards.
AATTTAAAAGTGCACATTTCCATACAAGCTTAAGACTTAAAATGTTATACTTAAGACATTTCTTTTTTTTCAATTATGATTTTTTATTGCAATTTTCTTTAAATACAGTGGACAGTTCAGTACAAGTTGACAATAAACATATTAATGCAATTGTAATGTATTGAGAAATTAGTAATAAA